>NW_026638936.1:0-445 GCF_028554395.1 Pezoporus wallicus | reverse complement strand
GTTTTTTGGTTTGATTTGGGTTGTACTTGGCCTGTTTTGGGTCTGTTTCAGGCCTCTGACCATGTATTCCACAGGAGATGCAGGACAAGGTGGCCTTGGGGTGGTTTTGTCCTGCTTTGAGGATTCTTTTGGTCTGTTTTGGGACTCTGAGTCAGTATGCCATAGCAGTAGCAGGACAAGGTAGTTTTGGGGTGGTTTTGTCCTATTTTTGTCATGTTTTGTGTCTTTTTTGAGGCTCTGACCCTGTGTTCCATAGGAGAAGCAGAACAAGGTGGTTTTGGGGTGGTTTTGGGGCTTTTTTGTTCTGTTTTAGGTCTGTTTTGGGGCCCTGACACTGTATCTCATAGCAGAAGGAGGACAAGGTAATTTTGTCCTGCTTTTTGGGGTGTTTTGGGGTGTTTTTGGCCTGTTTTGGGTCTGTTTTGAGGCTCTGACCCTGTGTCCT
>NW_026638935.1:0-4501 GCF_028554395.1 Pezoporus wallicus | reverse complement strand
GGTGCTGATGGGTGGCCATGGGTGCCGATGGGTGCCCCGCGGTCCAGGTACGCCGTGGAGTGCCTCAAGGAGTGCAAGTTCTCGTACGCCTCGGACGTGTGGTCCTTCGGGGTGACGCTCTACGAGCTGCTGACGCGCTGCGACGGGGGGCAGAGCCCGCCCGTGGTGAGGCCGGGAATGGGAATGGGACTGGGATCGGGATCTGGAATGGGATCGGGACTGGGATCGGGATCGGGAATGGGATCGGGACTGGGATCGGGATCGGGAATGGGATCGGGACTGGGATCGGGATCAAGAATGGGATCAGGACTGGGATCAGGATCAAGAATGGGATCGGGATCTGGAATGGGATCAGGATCTGGAATGGGATCGGGACTGGGATCGGGATCTGGAATGGGATCGGGATCTGGAATGGGATCTGGAATGGGATCGGGACTGGGATCGGGATCAAGAATGGGATCAGGACTGGGATCGGGATCAAGAATGGGATCAGGACTGGGATCAGGATCCGCATTGGGAATGGAATCAGGATCGGGAATGGGATCGGGATTGGGATCAGGATGGGGATTGGGATCAGGATCAAGAATGGGGTCGGCAATGGGACTGGGACTGGGATTGGTATCAGGATTGGGAATGGGATCGGGGTCGGGAATGGGATCAGGATTGGGATCAGGATCTGGGCTGGGATCGGGTTTGGGATTGGGATCGGGATTGGGATCAGGATCAGGATCTGGGCTGGGATCGGGTTTGGGATTAGGATCGGGATCAGGATCTGGGCTGGGATTGGGATTGGGATTGGGATCAGGATCTGGGCTGGGATCGGGTTTGGGATTGGGATCGGGATCAGGATTGGGATTGGGATCAGGAGCTGGGCTGGGATCGGGTTTGGGATCAGGATCAGGATTGGGATCGGGATCAGGATCTGGGCTGGGATTGGGATCGGGATTGGGATTGGGATCGGGATCCCGGGGTCACGGTTTCCCGGTTCCCCCCCCCCATCCCGCAGAAGTTCCTGGAGCTGATCGGGGCCACGCAGGGGCAGATGACGGTGCTGAGGCTCATCGAGGTCCTGGAGCGCGGCCGGCGCCTGCCCAGCCCCAGGGACTGCCCAGCAGAGGTGATGCTGCCCCGCGGGCCTCCATCCCTGTGTCCATGTCCCTGTCTGTGTGTCCTTGTGTCCGTGTCCTTGTGTCCATATCCATGTGTCCATATCCCTGTGTCCATGTCCATGTGTCCATATCCCTGTGTCCATATCCCTGTGTCCATATCCCTGTGTCCATGTCCATGTGTCCATATCCCTGTGTCCATATCCCTGTGTCCATATCCCTGTGTCCATGTCCTTGTGTCCGTGTCCTTGTGTCCATATCCCTGTGTCCATATCCCTGTGTCCATATCCATGTGTCCATGTCCATGTGTCCATATCCCTGTGTCCATATCCCTGTGTCCATGTCCCTGTCTGTGTGTCCTTGTGTCCATGTCCTTGTGTCCATATCCATGTGTCCATATCCCTGTGTCCATGTCCATGTGTCCATATCCCTGTGTCCATATCCCTGTGTCCATATCCCTGTGTCCATGTCCATGTGTCCATGTCCTTGTGTCCATATCCCTGTGTCCATGTCCATGTGTCCATGTCCTTGTGTCCATATCCCTGTGTCCATGTCCTTGTGTCCTTGTCCTTGTGTCCATGTCCTTGTGTCCATATCCATGTGTCCATATCCCTGTGTCCATGTCCATGTGTCCATATCCCTGTGTCCATATCCCTGTGTCCATGTCCATGTGTCCATGTCCTTGTGTCCATATCCCTGTGTCCATGTCCATGTGTCCATGTCCTTGTGTCCATATCCCTGTGTCCATGTCCTTGTGTCCATATCCATGTGTCCATATCCCTGTGTCCATGTCCTTGTGTCCATATCCATGTGTCCATATCCCTGTGTCCATGTCCCTGTCTGTGTGTCCTTGTGTCCGTGTCCTTGTGTCCATATCCATGTGTCCATATCCCTGTGTCCATGTCCATGTGTCCATATCCATGTGTCCATGTCCATGTGTCCATATCCCTGTGTCCATATCCCTGTGTCCATATCCCTGTGTCCATGTCCCTGTCTGTGTGTCCTTGTGTCCGTGTCCTTGTGTCCATATCCATGTGTCCATATCCCTGTGTCCATGTCCATGTGTCCATATCCATGTGTCCATGTCCATGTGTCCATATCCCTGTGTCCATATCCCTGTGTCCATATCCCTGTGTCCATGTCCCTGTCTGTGTGTCCTTGTGTCCGTGTCCTTGTGTCCATATCCATGTGTCCATATCCCTGTGTCCATGTCCATGTGTCCATATCCATGTGTCCATGTCCATGTGTCCATATCCCTGTGTCCATATCCCTGTGTCCATATCCATGTGTCCATGTCCTTGTCTGTGTGTCCTTGTGTCCGTGTCCTTGTGTCCATATCCCTGTGTCCATATCCCTGTGTCCATATCCATGTGTCCATGTCCGTGTGTCCATATCCATGTGTCCCTGTCCGTGTGTCCATATCCATGTGTCCATATCCGTGTGTCCATATCCATGTGTCCATATCCCTGTGTCCATATCCCTGTGTCCATATCCATGTGTCCATGTCCGTGTGTCCATATCCATGTGTCCATATCCATGTGTCCATATCCATGTGTCCATATCCCTGTGTCCATATCCCTGTGTCCATATCCATGTGTCCATATCCATGTGTCCATATCCCTGTGTCCATATCCATGTGTCCATGTCCGTGTGTCCATATCCATGTGTCCCTGTCCGTGTGTCCATATCCATGTGTCCATATCCATGTGTCCATATCCATGTGTCCATATCCATGTGTCCATGTCCATGTGTCCATATCCCTGTGTCCATGTCCCTGTCTGTGTGTCCTTGTGTCCGTGTCCTTGTGTCCATATCCATGTGTCCATATCCCTGTGTCCATGTCCATGTGTCCATATCCCTGTGTCCATGTCCCTGTCTGTGTGTCCTTGTGTCCGTGTCCTTGTGTCCATATCCCTGTGTCCATGTCCATGTGTCCATATCCCTGTGTCCATGTCCCTGTCTGTGTGTCCTTGTGTCCGTGTCCTTGTGTCCATATCCCTGTGTCCATGTCCATGTGTCCATATCCCTGTGTCCATGTCCCTGTCTGTGTGTCCTTGTGTCCGTGTCCTTGTGTCCATATCCCTGTGTCCATGTCCATGTGTCCATATCCCTGTGTCCATGTCCCTGTCTGTGTGTCCTTGTGTCCGTGTCCTTGTGTCCATATCCATGTGTCCATATCCCTGTGTCCATGTCCATGTGTCCATATCCCTGTGTCCATGTCCCTGTCTGTGTGTCCTTGTGTCCGTGTCCTTGTGTCCATATCCCTGTGTCCATATCCATGTGTCCATGTCCTTGTGTCCGTGTCCTTGTGTCCATGTCCCTGTCTGTGTGTCCTTGTGTCCGTGTCCTTGTGTCCATATCCATGTGTCCATATCCCTGTGTCCATGTCCATGTGTCCATATCCCTGTGTCCATGTCCCTGTCTGTGTGTCCTTGTGTCCATGTCCTTGTGTCCATATCCATGTGTCCATGTCCATGTGTCCATATCCCTGTGTCCATATCCCTGTGTCCATGTCCCTGTCTGTGTGTCCTTGTGTCCATGTCCTTGTGTCCATATCCATGTGTCCATGTCCATGTGTCCATATCCCTGTGTCCATATCCCTGTGTCCATGTCCCTGTCTGTGTGTCCTTGTGTCCGTGTCCTTGTGTCCATATCCATGTGTCCATATCCATGTGTCCATGTCCTTGTGTCCGTGTCCTTGTGTCCATGTCCTTGTGTCCATATCCCTGTGTCCATGTCCCTGTCTGTGTGTCCTTGTGTCCGTGTCCTTGTGTCCATGTCCTTGTGTCCATATCCATGTGTCCATATCCCTGTGTCCATGTCCATGTGTCCATATCCCTGTGTCCATGTCCCTGTCTGTGTGTCCTTGTGTCCGTGTCCTTGTGTCCATGTCCTTGTGTCCATATCCATGTGTCCATATCCCTGTGTCCATGTCCATGTGTCCATATCCCTGTGTCCATATCCATGTGTCCATGTCCTTGTGTCCATATCCCTGTGTCCATATCCATGTGTCCATGTCCTTGTCTGTGTGTCCTTGTGTCCGTGTCCTTGTGTCCATATCCCTGTGTCCATATCCATGTGTCCATATCCATGTGTCCATATCCCTGTGTCCATATCCATGTGTCCATGTCCGTGTGTCCATATCCATGTGTCCATGTCCGTGTGTCCATATCCATGTGTCCATATCCATGTGTCCATATCCATGTGTCCATGTCCGTGTGTCCATATCCATGTGTCCATATCCGTGTGTCCATATCCCTGTGTCCATGTCCATGTGTCCATATCCATGTGTCCATATCCATGTGTCCATATCCATGTGTCCATATCCATGTGTCCATGTCCGTGTGTCCATATCCATGTGTCCATGTCCCTGTCTGTGTGTCCTTGTGTCCGTG
>NW_026638934.1:0-442 GCF_028554395.1 Pezoporus wallicus | reverse complement strand
GTTGAGATGAGGGCCACCACAAGCTGTTGCCTGTTTTTGGTTTGTTTCTGGCAGATGACGAAGAGGAACTTGTCAAGGTCTGCAGCATGGCTGGCGTCTGCCGTGGGAGTTGTGAGCAGTGAGGTTGCCTCGAGACGCGTGGGACTATGCACGCTAAGTAGAGGGACTCCTTTGCGAGGCGAGGGGCTGGGGCACAGTGTCAGAATGGCAGGAAAGGCTTTGAGACGTAGCCTTCCCGTGTAGTATGCGAAGCAGAATGTCTGAGACGACGCTTGGGAGGTGCCTGGGAGGGGAATGGTCAGTTTCAGCGTAGGTAGTGCCTGGGAGTTAAATGCCAGGATGAGAAGGTGCCGTTAGTGGGTCTTAAGTCTGGGGTGTCGTGTCAGGGGCAGTAGGTAACGGTCCTTGGTGAAGCAGGCAAGGGTGGGAAAGTAGTGTTTGT
>NW_026638933.1:0-445 GCF_028554395.1 Pezoporus wallicus | reverse complement strand
ACTGATTCCATTAAATGCTTTTCCTGTATGAATGTGAGCAGTGAAAGAAACGATGGAGGCACCAATGTAAAGGTGATTGTGTGCTGAACAGGTCCAGCACCAGCTTTCAATCCTGGCTCTTCTGCTGTGGGAGCAGAGGCCAAAAGTTCGTGCTGTACTCACTGTGCTGCTGGGCAGCTGAGAGACACCACCTGAGAATTTGAATTCAAATGGACTTTAAGGTATGAAACCGAGGAGAGACTGCAATGATGGTGACACCGTTGCAAAGCTGACTGTGTGCTGGAGAGGCAGAGTACTAGCTTTCCCTGCTGGTCCTTCTGCTGTGGGAGCAGATGCCACTGTTCATTCTGTGCTCACTGTGTTGCTGCCAGCAGAGAGCAGGCTCTGGACTGATTCCATTCAAATGCTTTTCCTGTATGAAAGTGAGCAGTGAAATCAGCGATGG
>NW_026638932.1:0-437 GCF_028554395.1 Pezoporus wallicus | reverse complement strand
TTTTAGGTGAGGCACAGCATGCCCAGAACTGGCCCCGTCCTTTACGCCTGATGTTTGTCTGCCAGGGCCTAGCGAGCTTGGATGGTGACAGCAAAGTCCTCCAGTCGCAGTCTGGTTAGAGTGTCCTTTTCTTAGATGGATGGCCTTACAGGGCCCAACGAGCTCCATCTGCCCGGTTTGAAGTTAGAGCTGTCCTTCTCCTAGGATGGTTGCCCCAAGGCTGGTGAACCCATCCTGCCATGGACACACTTTGTCTGCCCCTTCAGCTGAGACCGGTCTGGAATGGGAGACCCTACGGGAGGCGTGAGCCACCACCAGCGTAGCTCCCAACCTCACTGGGGCATGCAGGCTCTTCCCCCACGACAAGGGGGTGTCCGTGAAAGAGATAACCCCAGTATACCCCATTATACCCCATTATAACCGCATTATAATCCATT
>NW_026638931.1:0-4449 GCF_028554395.1 Pezoporus wallicus | reverse complement strand
CTAAGCCTTAGCTCCACCCACTTCCCACCGAGCCACGCCCCCCAGAGCCCCGCCCATTCAAGGTGGCGGAGCCGCCCTTCCATTCATGGCGCCTGGGGCAGCGCAGCCAATCAGGAGGCTGCGCTGGGGGCGGGAAGGAGGAGGGGTCACATGAGGGCATGGGGGGGGGGGGGGGGGGGGGGGTGGCAAAGGGTGTCACAGGGCATGGGGGTCTCATAGGGGTTTGGGGTGTCACAGGGGATGGGGGTGTCACAGGGGATGGGGGGTGACACGGGGTATTGGGGTGTCAGTGTTTTGGGGTGTCACACGGTGCTGGGGTGTCACAGGGGATGGGGGGTGTCATAGGGTTTTGGGGTGTCAGTGTATTGGGGTGTCACAGGGGATGGGGGTGACACGGGGTATTGGGGTGTCAGTGTTTTGGGGTGTCACAGGGTGTTGGGGTGTCATAGGGTGCGGGGGTGTCACAGGGGATGGGGGGTGACACGGGGTATTGGGGTGTCAGTGTATTGGGGTGACACAGGGTATTGGGGTATCAGTGTATTGGGTGTCACAGGGTATTGGGGTGTCAGTGTATTGGGGTGACACAGGGTATTGGTGTGTCAGTGTATTGGGGTGACACAGGGTATTGGGGTGTCACAGAGCATGGGGGTGACACAGGGTATTGGGGTGTCACAGGGGATAGGTGACACGGTATTGGGGTGTCAGTGTATTGGGGTGACACAGGGTATTGGGGTGTCAGTGTATTGGGGTGACACAGGGTGTTGGGGTGTCAGTGTATTGGGGTGACACAGGGTGTTGGGGTGTCAGTGTATTGGGGTGACACAGGGTATTGGGGTGTCAGTGTATTGGGGTGACACAGGGGATAGGTGACACGGTATTGGGGTGACACAGGGTGTTGGGGTGTCAGTGTATTGGGGTGACACAGGGTATTGGGGTGTCAGTGTATTGGGGTGACACAGGGGATAGGTGACACGGTATTGGGGTGACACAGGGTGTTGGGGTGTCAGTGTATTGGGGTGACACAGGGTATTGGGGTGTCAGTGTATTGGGGTGACACAGGGGATAGGTGACACGGTATTGGGGTGACACAGGGTGTTGGGGTGTCAGTGTTTGGGGTGTCACAGGGGATGGGGTGTCAGTGTATTGGGGTGACACAGGGTGTTGGGGTGTCAGTGTATTGGGGTGACACAGGGTATTGGGGTGTCAGTGTATTGGGGTGACACAGGGGATAGGTGACACGGTATTGGGGTGACACAGGGTGTTGGGGTGTCAGTGTATTGGGGTGACACAGGGTATTGGGGTGTCAGTGTATTGGGGTGACACAGGGGATAGGTGACACGGTATTGGGGTGACACAGGGTGTTGGGGTGTCAGTGTTTGGGGTGTCACAGGTGTTGGGGTGTCAGTGTTTGGGGTGTCACGGGTGTTGGGGTGTCACAGAGCAGTGACGTGGGGCTGCGCGTCCCCCCACGCCGCCGTCCCCGAGAACGCATGGAGCTCCCTGAGCAGAGCCTCGGCGCTGCCCCCCGCCGCCTGCCCCACACTTGGGGGGCTCTCCCCGGCTCCCGCGTCTGCTTCGGCCTCTTCCTCCTCCTCTTCCTCCTCCTCGTCCCCAGCCTCGCACCCGGGCTCCTCCACCGGGTCCCCCGGCGCCCGCAGCCGCTGCCAGCGCCTCCGCAGCCCCTCCAGCGCCCTCCGGCCCATGGGGCTGGGGTGGTAGCGCCCGGCCGAGAGGCGGCAGAGGTGGTGCCAGGCCAGGGCCAGCCCCACGGCGAGGCAGAGCAGGAGCCCCAGCAGCGCGCCCACGGCCCGGTCACTGCGCGGCCCCACCGGGTCCCCCGCGGCCACGGGCACGGCGAGCGCCAGCAGCAGCGCTGCGCCCTGCGGGCAGAGAGCGGAGCCGGGATGGGGTCAGCGCCCGCATCCCGGAGCCGAGGGATGGGGCGAGGAGGTGACCCCCACCGGGGCCGGGCCGGGAAGCTGCGGTCGGAGGCTGCTATGGGGAGAGGAGCGGGTGCTGCCTCCGCTGCGCGCAGACCCATGGGTTCCTTCGTGCCGGGATGCAGACCCACAGCATCCGCATCAGCACGGGGCTGGGGCTGGGGCTGGGGCTGGGGCCGGGGCCGGGACCCACCCCGCTCCGCACCCATAGCGTTTAGCACAGGACATCAGCCCCCAACACAACCGTGCTACCCTGAGCCCCAAAACCACCACCCCCCAGCCCCACTGCGCTGCTTGCACCCCTAAACCTGCCCCCAACCCAACCGTGCTACCCTGAACCCCAACATCATCCCCTCAGCCCCACTGTGCTGCTTGCACCCCTAAACCTGCCCCCCAACCCTGCTACCCTGAACCCCAAAACCACCACCCCCCAGCCCCACTGTGCTGCTTTCACCCCAAAACCCTGAACCCCAACATCACCCCCCAGCCCCACTGTGCTGCTTGCACCCCTAAACCTGCCCCCCAACCCAACCGTGCTACCCTGAACCCCAAAACCACCCCTCCCAGCCCCACTGTGCTGCTTGCACCCCAAAACCTGCCCCCAACCCAACCGTGCTACCCTGAACCCCAAAAGCACCCCCCCAGCCCCACTGTGCTGCCCTAAAGGCCCAAATTGCTCCCCAGTTCCACCACGTTAGCCCCATTCTACCCTCACCCCCCAACCTCACCATGTTACACTGAACCCCAAAACTGCCCTCTCCCCCCTTTACCCCACTGCACCACCCCAGCACAGGCCCCACTGTGCCCCCCCTTGGCCCCACTGTGGAACGATCTGTCCCCCCCCCAGGACCCACAACTGCTGCACCCCATCTCAACCCATGGGACAACACCAAGTAGGGGGTTGGGGGGGGGCAAATTGGAATGAAACAGAGCCCCCCCCCCCCCATTTAACAGGGAAACTGAGGCAGTGGAAGGGTTTGCCCCCACCCCAAGTTCGCTCCCATTGTGGGGCTGCCCCCCCCCCTCCCCCCTCCATGGGTCCCGTTCACCCCATGGCTCCCGTTCACCCCATGGCTCCCGTTCACCCCATGGGTCCCGTTCACCCCATAGGTCCCGTTCACCCCATGAGCCCCGTTCACCCCATGGGTCCCGTTCACCCCACGGGTCCCATTCACCCCATGAGCCCCGTTCACCCCATGGGCCCCATTCACCCCATGAGCCCCGTTCACCCCATAGGTCCCATTCACCCCATGGGCCCCATTCACCCCATGGGTCCCGTTCACCCCAGAGGTCCCATTCACCCCATAGGTCCCGTTCACCCCATGGGTCCCGTTCACCCCATGAGCCCCGTTCACCCCATGAGCCCCGTTCACCCCATAGGTCCCATTCACCCCATGAGCCCCGTTCACCCCATGAGCCCCGTTCACCCCATGGGTCCCGTTCACCCCATGGGTCCCATTCACCCCATGAGCCCCGTTCACCCCATAGGTCCCATTCACCCCATGGGTCCCGTTCACCCCATGGGCCCCGTTCACCCCATAGGTCCCGTTCACCCCATGGGTCCCGTTCACCCCATGGGCCCCGTTCACCCCATGAGTCCCGTTCACCCCATGGGTCCCGTTCACCCCATGGGCCCCGTTCACCCCATAGGTCCCGTTCACCCCATGGGTCCCGTTCACCCCATAGGTCCCGATCACCCCACAGGTCCCATTCACCCCATGAGCCCCGTTCACCCCATAGGTCCTGTTCACCCCATAGGTCCCCGTTCACCCCATGGGTCCCGTTCACCCCATGAGCCCCGTTCACCCCATGGGTCCCGTTCACCCCATGGGTCCCATTCACCCCATAGGTCCCGTTCACCCCATGAGCCCCGTTCACCCCATGGGTCCCATTCACCCCATGAGCCCCGTTCACCCCATGAGCCCCGTTCACCCCATAGGTCCCGTTCACCCCATGGGTCCCGTTCACCCCATGGGTCCCGTTCACCCCATAGGTCCCATTCACCCCATGGGCCCCATTCCCCCCCGGTTTTGGGGCTCTCACCATTGCAGGTGCTGCCGGAGCGGGTCCCTGGTGCCGCGCACGAGCTCTGCTGGGGGGGGCCCCCCCGGTGCTTCCTGCCCCCCACGCAGCGGATGTGTGAGCACGGGGGGGGGGTGGGGACCTGCCCCACATCCCCCCTCCCCCCCCCGCTACCCGCGATGCACCCCGGGACATGGGTGCCCGAGAGCCCCATGTGAGCCCCCCCCATAGCATGGGGGTCACGGGTACCCCCCCATCAACCCGGGACAACCAACCCCATGCATGGTGATGGAGCTCCCTGCCCCATAGCACAGCAAGGGGGAGGGCTGCCCCATTTCCGGCCCATAGCTTCCTGTCCCCCTCTTTATCCCCTCCCCCAACCCCACAGCCCCCATCAAGGCCCCTCTGCCCCATTCCCCCTTCTCTTTTCTGAAAAATGCCTTTATTTGGAGTGAAAATAGAGATTTTTGACCCTGCGCTGGAAGGG
>NW_026638930.1:0-4367 GCF_028554395.1 Pezoporus wallicus | reverse complement strand
TCCATGGGGTGCCCCATAACGCCCACATCCATGGGGTGCCCCATAGCCCCCCCCCCATCCATGGGGTGCCCCATAGACCCCCATATCCATGGGGTGCCCCATAACCACCCATCCATGGGGTGCCCCATAACCCCCACATCCATGGGGTGCCTCATAGCCCATCCCATCCATGGGGTGCCCCATAACCGCCCATCCATGGGGTGCCCCATAGCCCTCCCCATCCATGGGGTGCCCCATAACCCCCACATCCATGGGGTGCCCCATAGACCCCCCCCCATCCATGGGGTGCCCCATAGCCCCCCCCATCCATGGGGTGCCCCATAGACCCCCCCATCCATGGGGTGCCCCATAACCACCCATCCATGGGGTGCCCCATAACCGCCCATCCATGGGGTGCCCCATAACCCCCACATCCATGGGGTGCCCCATAGCCGCCCCCATCCATGGGGTGCCCCATAGCAGGCTATGGGCTGACAGTGGTGTTCCTCCCCCAGGGCCAGCGCGTGACCTCCTGCAAGCCCCCCACAACCAAGCTCCCCAGTAGAGGTGAGGCCCCCCCTTACCCCCCATGTGCACTGTGGGGTCCGCCCCCCATTTAGACCAATCGGAGCCCATTGGTGCCCATTGGTGCCCATTGGAGCCCATTGGTGACCATTGGATCCCATTGGATCCCATTGGTGCCAATTGGATCCCATTGGAGCCCATTGGATCCCATTGGAGCCCATTGGTGCTCATTGGTGACCATTGGAGCTCATTGGATCCCATTGGTGCTCATTGGTGACCATTGGATCCCATTGGAGCTCATTGCCCATTGGATCCCATTGGTGCCCATTGGATCCCATTGGAGCTCATTGGTGACCATTGGATCCCATTGGATCCCATTGGTGCCCATTGGATCCCATTGGATCCCATTGGATCCCATTGGTGCCAATTGGATCCCATTGGAGCCCATTGGATCCCATTGGAGCCCATTGGTGCTCATTGGTGACCATTGGAGCTCATTGGATCCCATTGGTGCTCATTGGTGACCATTGGATCCCATTGGAGCTCATTGGATCCCATTGGAGCTCATTGGATCCCATTGGTGCCCATTGGATCCCATTGGAGCTCATTGGATCCCATTGGTGCCCATTGGAGCCCATTGGTGCCCATTGGTGCCCATTGGAGCCCATTGGATCCCATTGGTGCCCATTGGATCCCATTGGTGCCCATTGGAGCTCATTGGAGCCCATTGGATCCCATTGGATCCCATTGGTGCTCATTGGTGACCATTGGATCCCATTGGTGCCCATTGGTGCCCATTGGATCCCATTGGATCCCATTGGTGCTCATTGGTGACCATTGGATCCCATTGGATCCCATTGGTGCCCATTGGATCCCATTGGAGCCCATTGGAGCCCATTGGATCCCATTGGTGCTCATTGGTGACCATTGGATCCCATTGGAGCCCATTGGTGCCCATTGGATCCCATTGGAGCTCATTGGTGACCATTGGATCCCATTGGTGCTCATTGGTGACCATTGGATCCCATTGATGCCCACTGGTGCCCACTGATGCCCACTGGCACCCACTGATGCCCATTGGTGCCCATTGGCACCCACTGATGCCCATTGGTGCCCATTGATGCCCATTGGCACCCATTGGCACCCACTGATGCCCATTGGCACCCACTGGTGCCCATTGGTACTCACTGATGCCCATTGGTGCCCATTGATGCCCATTGGCACCCATTGGCACCCACTGATGCCCATTGGCACCCACTGGTGCCCATTGGTACCCACTGATGCCCATTGGTGCCCATTGATGCCCATTGGCACCCACTGGCACCCACTGATGCCCATTGGCACCCACTGATGCCCACTGGCACCCATTGGCACCCACTGGTGCCCATTGGCACCCACTGATGCCCATTGATGCCCACTGGTGCCCATTGGCACCCATTGGCACCCACTGGTGCCCATTGGCACCCACTGATGCCCACTGGCACCCATTGATGCCCATTGGCACCCACTGATGCCATTGGCACTCATTGAAGCCCATTGGTACCCACTGATGCCCACTGGCACCCATTGGCACCCACTGGCACCCACTGATGCCCATTGGCACCCACTGGTGCCGTTGCCCCCCCCAGGGAACCACGACGACTCTGAACTTGCTGAGATCGATGCGCGGCTGCAGGCGCTGCAGGAGGTCATGGCCAGGATGTTACCCCCCAGCAGCCAATGGGAGCCCCCCAGACCCACATGTGACCAATGGGAGCCCCCCGGGACCCACATGTGACCAATGGGAGCCCCCCGGGACCCACATGTGACCAATGGGAGCCCCCCGGACCCACATGTGACCAATGGGAGCTCCCCCAGGACCCACATGTGACCAATGGGAGCCCCCCCCGGACCCACATGTGACCAATGGGACCCCCCCCAGACCCACATGTGACCAATGGGAGCCCCCCGGGACCCACATGTGACCAATGGGACCCCTCCCAGACCCACATGTGACCAATGGGAGCCCCCCGGGACCCACATGTGACCAATGGGAGCCCTCCGGGACCCACATGTGACCAATGGGAGCCCCCCGGGACCCACATGTGACCAATGGGAGCCCCCCAGACCCACATGTGACCAATGGGAGCCCCCCGGGACCCACATGTGACCAATGGGACCCCCCCCCCCCCCCAGGACACACATGTGACCAATGGGACCCCCCCCAGACCCACATGTGACCAATGGGATCCCCCCGGGACCCACATGTGACCAATGGGAGCCCCCAGACCCACATGTGACCAATGGGACCCCCCCCAGACCCACATGTGACCAATGGGAGCCCCCCCCAGACCCACATGTGACCAATGGGAGCCCCCCAGACCCACATGTGACCAATGGGAGCCCCCCGGCACCCACATGTGACCAATGGGAGCCCCCCGGCACCCACATGTGACCAATGGGATCCCCCCGGCACCCACATGTGACCAATGGGAGCCCCCCGGGACCCACATGTGACCAATGGGATCCCCCCGGCACCCACATGTGACCAATGGGAGCCCCCCGGGACCCACATGTGACCAATGGGAATGGGACACCCCCCCCCCCCCCCCCAGGACCCACATGTGACCAATGGGATCCCCCGGCACCCACATGTGACCAATGGGACACCCCACCCCCCCCCCCCCCCCCCCCCCAGGACCCACATGTGACCAATGGGAGCCCCCCGGGACCCACATGTGACCAATGGGATCCCCCCGGAACTCACATGTGACCAATGGGAGCCCCCCCCGGACCCACATGTGACCAATGGGATCCCCCCGGAACTCACATGTGACCAATGGGAGCCCCCCGGGACCCACATGTGACCAATGGGATCCCCCCGGAACTCACATGTGACCAATGGGAGCCCCCCAGACCCACATGTGACCAATGGGAGCCCCCCCGGACCCACATGTGACCAATGGGAGCCCCCAGGACCCACATGTGACCAATGGGACCCCCCCCAGACCCACATGTGTCCAATGGGAGCCCCCCGGGACCCACATGTGACCAATGGGACCCCCCCCCAGACCCACATGTGACCAATGGGACCCCTCCACAGCCAATTGGATCCCCCTGGGACCCCCATGTAACCCCCCCCCAACCAATGGGACCCTCTTGGGACCCCCATGTGAACCCCCCCCCCACCAATGTGGACCCCATTGTGACCCCCCCCAACCAATGCAGCCCCCCCTGGGACCCACATGTGACACCCCCGGACCAATGGGCCCCCCCCATGGCGCACGCGTCCCCACAATAAACCCTTGGTGGCCCCACACGTGTCCTGTTCCTGGGGGGGGGGGGGGGTCCTTGGGTGTCCCCATGTCCATGTGGGGCAGGTGCTGGGGGGCTCCATTGTCCCCATAGCCTGGGGGACACCTCCTGGACCCCCCCCCCCCCCGAGCTTTATTGGGTCACACAATGGGGACCACAATGGGGGGGTCCCATGGGGACAGCAGCGGTGCCACGGGGGGACGGTGGTGATGCCATGGGGACCCTGATGCCTTGAGGACGTTGGTGCCACCACGATGGTTCCGGTGCCACCACGGTAACGTTGGTACCACCATGAAGACCCTGGTGCCATGACAGTGATGTTGGTGGCACGGTGAAGACCCCGATGCGTTGAGGACGTTGGTACCACCATGATGGTTCTGGTGCCATCACAGTGATGTTGGTACCACCATGGGGACCCCGATGCGTTGAGGACGTTGGTGCCACCACGATGGTTCCGGTGCCACCACGGTAACGTTGGTACCACCATGGGGACCCCGATGCGTTGAGGACGTTGGTGCCACCACGATGGCTCCAGTGCCACCACGGTAACGTTGGTACCACCATGAAGA
>NW_026638929.1:0-445 GCF_028554395.1 Pezoporus wallicus | reverse complement strand
TGCTTCTCGGCTCTCCAGTAGCACAGCGATTAGTGCACGAACTTCTGGCTTCTGCTCCCAGATCCGAAGAGCCGGGAGGGAAAGCATGTGCTGGGCATCTTCAGCACACAGTCAGCTTTGCAACGGTGTCACCATCATTGCTGTCGCTCCTCGCTTTCATACCTAAACGTCCTTTTGAAAGCACCCTCTTCGGAGCTTGCTCTCGGCTGCCCAGCAGCACAGTGAGTAGAGCACGAATGGTTGCCGTTTGCTCCCACAGTCGAAGAGCCAGGAGGGAAAGCATGTGCTGGGCATCTTCAGCACACAGTCAGCTCTGCAACGGTGTCACCATCATTGCTGTCGCTCCTCGGTTTCATACTTAAAAGTCCATTTGAGTGCTACCTCTCCGAAGCTTGTTCTCGGCTGCCCAGCTGCACAGTGAGTAGAGCACGAACAGTTGCAGTCT